>NC_083739.1:0-46418 GCF_033458585.1 Syngnathus typhle
GAGCGATTGCAGCCTACGTGGAAACAAGTTGGAACTTGCACAGAAAAGCAGCCAGCCAGCCACAAAATGCAGATTATCAAAATAAATGTACCGTAATTTTCGGACTATAAATGGCGGGTTTTTTTTCATAGTTTTTCGACTTATACTCAGGAGCGATTTATATATATGGGGGGGGGGGGGTCACTTTTTTGGGCATTTTATGCCTGGTGCGATTTATACTCCGGTGCGATTTATAGTCCGAAAATTACGGTAATACTATAATCATACTTGCAAATCCACTCATTTAATTAATGAGTTACTTTTTTATATGTACCCCAAAACTAATTCTTATTTCATCGATGCAAACCAGTCTAAGACCTTTTGTGACAGCTCCCATTTGAGAAGGACTACAAATGGAAAGGTCCCATGAATTATGTAATCCATTTGTCCCCCCCCCCCCCCCCCCCCCTGCTAGTCAAATCGATGGGCTGCAATTGAGCCACCATCCTGTATGGCTCTTGCATTAGACTCCACACTAATGTGTTGCACGAGCGATTGAGCGAGCGCTGCTCACATGAGTCAGAAAGCTTCTTGCTCAGCTGAGGCTTAGGTCCGACCTCCCAACTGTTGCTAATGGGCAATAAAATGAAATCCCTGCTGCATGGGAGCTGAAATGGAGTCGGACGCAGGCTGAGACACGACTGCCACTGATTGGTTGCGGGATGCTGATGAGGTCTGCTCGTGTAATTGATCTGGATTACAGCTCCAGACAAATGACTTTAGGCTAAATTGATTGTGATGACAGTGCATGCAATGTGAATTGTGAATATTTTCGATTAGGGTTTGCTTTCCTAAACGGGACGCTGCAAAATAATGAAGATTGACCCATGAGAAGAAATAAATATATCTTCGTTTGGTCATCTGAGGGGAAAGGAGATTTTCTTTTAATGAGGGCAGTTTGTTTAGCGAGAAATTCACTTACAAATACATCTAGCAGACAAGAGTCACCCCAATGGCCGCCGTCTCTCAGTAGATCAAAAGAGCAGGGGATGGTTATGTAAGATCACTTCTCAAGTGTGATCTACACTCGTGCAGAATGACAATGAAATGTGACATGAACTTGCTCGCTTCGCCCATTTCTCCCATCTTCCCCCGCAATGGTTTTAACAAGACCATTTGGGAAGGCTTCAAATGTAAAGTCGAGAGTATCGAATCTGATGATGTAATAATCCTTTCTGAATTTAGCGAATCATTTTTTTGTCTCGTTCCATCCACTGCAAATATAAATCAAATATTTCTGAGTGAAGCAAGCTCAAATAATGATACAGGATTGCAACACTGTCGTGTGCTTTAGTGTGTCAAGTGACGCTCCGGCCCCGCCTCCATGTGGAGGTGTGCATCCGCAGCCAAACAGCATTCCACCGCGTCTGACTAATCGCGATTCCTGGACAGGAAGCTAAATCTCCTTCTGCTCGGGGATTAAAGGGTTACTGGTGTTCACTACCTTCACGCATTTAATCTGCTCGAGCAATCTAAGCCAATCAATCACTGGCCTGCTGCTTGTATTCTACCTGTTGCACCTTACACGGTTTATGCCATGAAAAGCTGCAGAGATAGCTTGGTTTCGGAGTTTCAGTGACGGACGCCATGCGTGCCGGGGCAGGGAATAGACTTGTAGCTAGGTGAGGTGGAGGCCAGTGGCTCACATGCACTTCTTGGCGCTGTCTGCGTATCAATAATTCATAAGCAGACACGATGATAGTGCTTGTGGAGTCTTCTATTCTTTTAATGAGTGTGTGTGGTGGTGGTGGGGGGGGAAGGGTGTTTAGGGACAGGCTGGAGTGCTTTACCCCCCTTCTCTTGGGTCACCAGCCACATCAAGAGCAGGTAAAGGTCATGGCATGACCGGATCCCCCCCCCCCCCCCCCCCGCGTCGATATAATGCAGCCTTGATGCCCTATTTTCAAAGATATGCACGCTAAAGGTGTTTTCCATTACACGGATAAAGTGGACCTGAATTTAGACCAGCTAAAAGCAGGTCTAAGTTGTGGCATGTTCAAAAAGTTTGGGGTCAGTTAGAAATGTCCTTATTTAAAAATAATAACAATTCAATGAGGAGAACATTAAACTACCGTTTTTTTCCATGTATAATGCGCAAAATTTAACAAATTTATTCGTCCTAAAATCTGGGGTGCGCATTATACATGGGTAAAATTATTTTTTTTAATTTTTATTTTTTTATCCGGATATGATACGGAGGCGGCCATTACAGATGCGCTTTCTTCTCTGCTGTTCACTTCAAACACGCTCCATACGAACACAATGCTCTCGTATCAGACGCTTGCTCGATCACCTGTTTGTTTGCTGTCACAATGTACCCTACACAAATCTGAAACATTTCTTTGCTATCAAGTTTGCTAGCGCATGCGCAGTGATACTGACCGGCAGAATAACATCCGGTTGTTCCCAAAGACGATCTTTTTTCTGAAAGAATTTTACGTTTACGGACTTAAGTAGGAGTCAAAATGTGGGTGCGTATTATAGATGGGTACAGGCTTTTTTCCAGCATCGACATGCCATTTTTAGGGTGCGTATTATACATGGGGGCGCATTATACATGGAAAAAAACGGTAATCAAGAATACGCTCTATACCAGGGGTCTCAAACTCAAATTAAAATGAATTTTAAATATCCGCAATTTGTAAACTTTTGAGGTATTTCTAGGCAGAGCATCATATTGCCAGTTATTTTAGGTATAAGTCGACTTATTTTGGAATAATATCATACTCAGTCACTCATAATAAGTTAAAAAAAAAATTGGGTTTTGTCTGTTCAAAAAAGGTAAGACACGTGCGCTAACTATCAACGACCGCACTTTGCGACTTCATGTTATGGTGCAGAGCTTGTGTCAGAACCGCTGCAGTTGCGTTCGCAGCCCATAGAACAAGGATACCGAGATGGGCGAGATAGCCCAGGGTTAATGACTCGTGGACTCCCCTATTCCAAGAAAGAGATATGTTTGAACTTGGCTTGTCATGTCACCGTTGCTCTCTGCAACCTTAATGTTCTCCTTGACACTGGGAGTGATAGTGGCGCAACTCACTGGAACAAAGTATTCCCAGTTCCAGTCCCAGACAGTAAATAAAAACCCAGTGATAATATACAGCCCATCTTTCCAAATGCTGACTATGCACCTGACCAATACCCTGACTCTCTTGGATGCTTCAAAGCTTTCACACTACGGATTATTCTGACCTTGGATAGATCTGGTAGCCGTGTGAATGTATGTGCCCTGAAGTAACCCCCTCTATGAACAACTTTGGGCGCAAATCAGCAATGATTGTTGTATTTTTCGCACTATAAGGCGCACTGGATTATAAGGTGCACCCTAATTACCGTATTTTCCGGACTATAAGGCGCACCGGACTATAAGGTGCACCTTCAATGAATGGCCCATTTTAAAACTTAATCCTTATATAAGGCGCACCAGACTATAAAGCGCACCATTAATGCATCATGTCAGATTTTTAATCATTCTCCATTTTATCTTTTTTATTTCAACTTCAGATGCAACAAATGACTTTATAATCACAAAATAATGATCCATAGTCTTTTTGATTCATGATTCATAGTCTTCAGCAGGCCACTTATGATTGATATCATGACACACTGCTTCGGGACAGTTTGAATTTAGGAATTTAGTCCATATATAAGGCGCACTGGACTATAAGGCGCACTGTCGGCTTTTGAGAAGATTTTAGGTTTTTAGGTGCGCCTTATAGTCAGGAAAATACGGTAATTTAAATTTGAAGTTTTTAAGTGCGCCTAATAGTGTGGAAAATACGGTAATATAATGTCTGTGACCTTTGCTGACCTCCGACAAAACACAGCAACAGCGTCCCATCATTTACGGACTTCTTCATGGTCATCGCTTTCTTACACAATTTATCGTTTTATGATCGGAATTGAGATTCCAAACAACACAAGCAGTTGGCAGCAGTGGAAACTTGCCTACACGGGTTGCGGGAACTGGGCCGGACTAAAAAGACCATGAAGTCCGACGACCGTATCAATCGTGAAACAAAGTGCAGCGTTACTCAGCGTAAATCCAAGTTATTGTTTAACAGCACTGCATTAAACATTTTAAGCATGAATAAATAATCACCACATTAATGTTTGATTGGGATTTCGACAAAGAAAGCAGACACTGCTGAATTTGCAATGACTGCAATCACGAATTTGGGTTTACAACACCTTAAAAAAAATCTCCTATTTGGTTCATGATATGCTAAGCGCTTTTATTTGCTCTTAAGTGATTTGGGTCAGAGAAAGTATTTTTATTAAATAGTTCCTGCAAATGTAATTATTTAACCTTAACAACTGGGTGTCCCGGAATGCTCTTCCACATAAATTGGGGCTTGTAAGATCCATTCCAACTGCGCTACTCAGCCCAGGTCATGTGCCTAGCCTCATGCTGGCCACATGTTATCATGCTCTTGTTGCTCCTCTTTGATATTATCAGTCTTTTACACTTTGACGAAATCATTGACTTTATTAAGTTCCAGTGGTTGAGTAGAAAAAAATCGGAATGTATTGAATCAACAACAAAATAAGATGCATGTGAGGGAATATTTAGACGAGGTTATTCGTCCTTATTTATTTATTTATTTATTTATTTATTTATTTATTTATTTATTGTAGTGGCAAAAACACCCTCTGTGGTCTCGGGATACTTTTTAAGAAATTTAAAGCGAAGAATATTTCCTTTGTTTTTAATACAAAACAATACAAGTAGACCAGGAAAATCTTTGCTTTTATAAAACATTCAGAGCAGCTTCTGAGTTTAGAAAAGCATGCAATCAGTTTGTAGACTCGATATTACCGTATTTTCCGGACTATAAGGCGCACCGGACTATAAGGCGCACCTTCAATGAATGGCCCATTTTAAAACGTTGTCCTTATATAAGGCGCACCATTAATGCATCATGTCAGATTTGTAATCCAAATCAAATCATTCTCCATTTTATCTTTTTTATTTCAACTTCAGACGCAACAAGTTACTTTATAATCACAAAATAATGATCCATAGTCTTTTTGATTCATGATTCATCGTCTTCAGCGGGCCACTTATGATTGATTTCATGACACAATGCTTCGGGCCAGTTTAAATTTTAAAAACTTAGTCCATATATAAGGCGCACCGGACTATAAGGCGCACTGTCGGCTTTTGAGAAAATTTTAGATTTTTAGGTGGGCCTTATAGTCCGGAAAATACGGTATATTAAGCTGTGTAACAGATGCAAACGGAAAGTCATTTGCGTGAAACTGCACGAACGCTTAACTTAGCGTCGTCAAGCGAGCCCTCATGTCCACTAGAGCTGCTGTTAATGGCAAAGAGAGGTACTTGTGAACAACAGACTCTCCAAAATCAATAGTGAAATGAAACGATATTTGAAATTGCTATAGTGTTCAAATGTCATCTTTGGCAAACTCAAGTGTCGTGATTTTGAATGTCATTTTTCCCAACAAAAATATCAACAAAAAAGGAGGCGGGGGTTGTACGGTGAATGGAAAAAATCGCCATGGTAATCGAGTCGAAAACAAATTGTTTGTGACAACCCTAATGTAAACATAGTCATAGGAAACATTGATCTAATCTAGTGGAGATAAAAGCATAGATAATCTCCTGGTCTTCTTGGAGCTGATTGTTGATGGGGCATTGAGCAGAAACAAAGCAAGATTTTAGGATTTGACCAAAGCTTTTCAGTCGATCATCATGTTAGCAATAGAGACTTTTTCCATTGCAGCTTTGTTTGTATTTGGTTTAATGGCAATATAATATAATGGAAACCATTACACAAAATTCTCCCCCACAGGACAAAAATCAGGGATGAGCGAGAAGCGCTAATGTGCAAAGTGGCAAAGCACACACATTGGTGGGCGATAAAAGAAGAAAAGCATTTTGGTTCTTTTCCCCAGACCCTTGTGAGACATTGAAGGTATTGAGTTACAGCAGGAAGTTGAGACAGAAACAGACGGACAGACGGCACTGTCGCTGAATTCACCATCATACTGCATGCTTTCATTTTTGATCAGAATTCTTCCATAATTTGGGTACTACAAAACATGTAGGAGGGAAAATGCAGCTGCAGTGGCCTTCAAGCCAAACTTGTACCCCACGTGACTTGAACTCAGAAGGTTGAGTTTTGGGGGGGGGGGGGGAATCATGTGACTCTCAGCAGTTCTTTCCCTTTCGCTGTGCACAATGAGTCAAGTATAAGGACTGTTTGGAAAGAATGACCGTGCTTATTCTCATGGAAGTTCTGCTCGTGGTTAATTTAATTTAATTTAATTTAATTTAATTTAATTTAATTTAATTTAATTTAATTTAATTTAATTTAATTTAATTTAATTTAATTTAATTTAATTTAATTTAAAATTAAAAGGTAGTTTTAATTTAATAAAAAAAAATATTAGATGTGTTGATTTGATTGAAGATTTTGTCCTTAATGACATCAGGCCGTGAATGGCTTCGATGGTCTACCAATGCTTTAGTTACAGTGCTTTATCTCATGTGGTTCGGGGAAGTGTCAGTAGAATTTTTTTTAATGGGTTATCTCAGCTGTTAACACACGTTGCCACACATGACAAAAATCTTGGTAGCCCTCTATTCAAAAAAGTTCCAAGAGTCACTACCATGCTCACACCACATTTCAATGGTTTAGCCAAGGGTTTCTCAAAATGGATAGAATGTGGCTAATTTGCTATAAATAACATCGCCGAGCCTGACTGTTTAAAAGCCTTTACTTGATGTGCAGATGTGTGCATATTTATAGACTATATATAAGCAACGTTTGTGCTGATAATGCTTCTCCAGCAAAATATACATTTATGATAGCGTTAATGTGTCCAGTAGAGAAGCATTACTTATTTATATCAAACTCTAAAATCACAAATATCCCGACTAAGGCTATTCACAAAAAGGGTTTCGTCCTATAGCGAAAGTGCTTAGTTAGGTACCTGTCATGCATATGATGGCATTTCCACTCAATATTGCTGGTCTGAACATTTTGGAAACCCCAAAACATTCCATTTGAATTCTTAATAGTATGGACTCGCCCTTACCCAAAGAGTTGAGTGCTGCTTTCTGCTAATGTGAAATCAGTAAAACACAATGTGAAACACACAATCAACACTCAGGTGCTTATCTCTCGAGAGTAGCTTGCTCTTTGTCGTCTTTTTAAGGACGTGTTTTTTTTTTTTTTTTTATCAGGGCCTCTCTGCTGGCATAAACACGATCAAAAGCACTGACGTATATTTACAGTCTAGCCATTCTCCAATCCCAGCTGACTTTGGTTGAGAAGCCAGCTTGACCTGATCACCAGTCAATCACAGCGCAGACTAAAAGTAAACTTGTTTTTTTTCAATACATACAACAAACCCTGAGTTGGCATCATTCAGTTGTCTGGTTATATCACAGAGAACAGGCCACCATCATTTGCCTGTTGACAAGAGGTTCTGTGTGACAACAATGAATCAACCTTCAAAGCCGCATTGGAACAATGGTCGTTTGTTTCACTCATTGGTTATCTTTACACTCCAGATAACACACAGATGTCATGTGGACACCTACAAATAAACTACCGTATTTTCCCGACTATAAGGCGCACCGGACTATAAGGCGCACCTTCAATGAATGGCCCATTTTAAAACTTAATCCTTATATAAGGCGCACCGAACTATAAAGCGCACCATGAATGCATCATGTCAGATTTTTAATCCAAATCAAATCATTCTCCATTTTATCTTTTTTATTTCAACTTCAGATGCAACAAATGACTTTCTAATCACAAAATAATGATCCATAGTCTTTTTGATTCATGATTCATCGTCTTCAGCAGGCCACTTATGCTTGATTTCATGACACAATGCTTCGGACCAGTTTGAATTTAGGAATTTAGTCCATATATAAGGCGCACTGGACTATAAGGCGCACGGTCGGCTTTTGAGAAGATTTGAGGTTTTTAGGTGCGCCTTATAGTCCGGAAAATACGGTACATGGGACAACAGGTTCGGGTACTGGGAAGTGTAAATAACAAGTTAGTGCTCACTTTTACAGCTACAATGACATTTCTGGGATGACTTTTTAGGGGCTATTAGTAGTGATGGGAAAATGAAGCTTCATGAACCAATTGTTGTATTCTTTGGCTCCTCTAGATGGCAATGTTGGTTTAAAGCAGTGCTTCTCAATTATTTTCTGTTACGCCCCCCCCTAGCAAGAAGAAAACTAATCGCGCCCCCCCTCCCCACCGTGACTATCCTAACTTGTCTTGTAAGTCGTAAAATGTTGCACTGTCGCAAACGTGACAGAAGTAACAATGAGAGCGCCACTGCCCCCTGCTGTAGTAAACGCGCAATTACACTTTATTCTAGTACTGCCAAAAAAAAAGCCTGTTCCCCAGGGTCACACGCGCCCCCCCAGGAATAGCACCGCGCCCCCCAAGGGGGGCGCGCCCCACTATTTGAGAAGCACTGGTTTAAAGAGAGGGTTTTAAGAAATGGCAAGTCAGCTCTTTGGTGAACAGAGAGTGCCATCTAGAGGTCGAAGTAAACACAACAATGGGTTCATGAATCATCTTGAAGCTTCATTTGCCCATCATTACCTATTACCGTAATTTTCGGACTATAAGTCGCACCGGAGTATAAGTCGCACCAGCCATAAAATGCCCAAAAAAGTGAAAAAAAACATATATATGCATATAAGTCGCTCCTGAGTATAAGTCGCCCCCCCACCCAAACTTTGGAAAAAAAACGCGACTTATAGTCCGAAAATTACGGTAGCCATCCCGGCCAAGGCTCTACCACAACAAGCACGGCTTTATCAAATTTTAGCATTCCAGTCATAGTCATAAAGGACCCAAAAAGGGTCTTACCAAAAACTTTGCCCAACATGTTAAAAGCGTAGGATTGTTCAGAAGGTCAGTGCGTAGTATGATGATGGTGACATGTTGGAGTTTTTCGGAAATGTGTCCTCACTGTGATGGGTGGGCCCGTGTGCTGCTGGAAGTGCTACCCATAACACATTTGAGGAAACTCAATTGTAAAGAACAATAGGAGAGGTGGAGTTTGTTTGCTCATCTAGATAGATAGATATCACGAGTGAGACAGTTTTTGTGTGGCATTGAGTGTAACTCGGACTCCATTGAGGCAGACAGATAGAAAGTCTGCAGGCTCCCATCATCCATCTCGGGCATCCATCCTGACCACAAACGCTTCCCCTCAAACTATAAATAAACTTCTGAAAGCCATCATGTCCTGAAACATAAAACGCCGCTCGAAGAGATTACCTAGGGTTCAGAATAGCCTCATGTCTCCAGTTACAAACAAAGGCTGAATTATACCAGCTCTTTCATGAAATTTTATTTGGTAAGGACCTCGTCTGATTCGATTAAACTCAGACAGGCTTTTCTGCAAAAAGCTTGAACGTGGGTGGAAGTTGAAGTCAATCGATAGCAGGGCCAATGAGCTGGAGCCCAAATAAACCACTAGAAATGGACAATCAATAGGGGTGTAACGATACATCGATACACATCGATTAATCGATATAATGCTCTACGATTTATTGGCATCGATGCTAAAGGTAAACATCGATTTATATCGCCGTGTTTGACCTCGGACATTAGACGCGACTATTTTGAAATCCAGTTCATTGTTGCTTGCTTCCTCTTTCCGGCGTTGTTGTGTTGTGAGCAGAGCACGCACGTGAAAGGGGAGGGGACAACTAGTCCGCGGCTCCTGGGCTGGTGCTATGGCTAGTGTCCAAAAAGACGAGGAAATTTGCTCCCCTTTAGGCTTCAAGTCATTCGTTTGGAAGCACTTTGGATTCCAAAGAAAAGATGGCTCTACGGCCAAGACACGTGCAGTTTGTAAATCCTGCCATGCGGTGATCACAAATCTCGCCGCACATTTAAAGAAAAAACACCACATCAAAGTTCAGTGTTAAAATAAGCATTTCGTATACTGCAATACTCTTGTCATTTCCTAAATAAAGAGTTTGCAGTACCTTGTTGATTTTGCGTATGAATTGTTATAAATCAGGATATTGTCCTATATTTTTTATTAAAAAAAGAAAATCGATCGTAGAGCACTATATCGCGATATATCGTGAATGAATCGCAGCAGGCTTTAAGATATCGGCAAATATCGTATCGTAGTTCTTTATATCGATATTATATCGTATCGTGACAAAACCCGCGATTTACACCCCTAACAATCAATTACTCTCAAAGGGTACAATACTCTAAATGTCAGCCAGAAATGCAAAATTTCAGTTTTTTTCTTCTTTGTTTTGCATTTTATGGCTGGTGAGACGTACTCTGGAGCGACTTATAGTCTGGAAAATACGGTAATTGATTCAAACGTAAACCTTTCTCAACATTTGACCTCCAGAACGAGAGAGTCTCATTTAAAGGGCCTGTAAACTATGGACTTTTGGAATAGACCAAGCCACGAGTCACCTGTTCAGTGGTGAGTGGGAGTGCCAATGTATGCTTCAAAAAAATAAAGTAGAATACCGTAATTTTCGGACTATAAGTCGCGTTTTTTTTCACAGTTTGGGTGGGGGGGCGACTTATACTCAGGAGCGACTTATATACATATATATGTTTTTTTTCACTTTTTTGGGCATTTTATGGCTGGTGCGACTTCTACTCCGGTGCGACTTATAGTCCGAAAATTACGGTAATTAGATTTGCACCCTCGGTCGCGCTGATTAAAATGCAAAGGAACTTCGAATGCTTTGCTATCCTGTTTGTGAATTGCTTAGGGGGAACATTGGTGTCACATGACATGCTGCTGTTGAAATAATGTGTGATGTCTGTATGATTTATGATGAATTTCCCGGCAGTGTGTGGGTGAGGAGAACTGGGTGGACAGCAGGACAATCTACATTGGACACAAGGAGCCTCCTCCAGGGGCCGAAGCCTTCATTCAACAAAGATTCCCGGACAACCGCATAGTGTCCTCAAAGGTCAGTGAAAGCATAATTAAATTAAATTAAATTAAATTAAATTAAATTAAATTAAATTAAATTAAATTAAATTAAATTAAATTAAATTAAATTAAATTAAATTAAATTAAATTAAATTAAATTAAATTAAATTAATAATAATCAGCTGAAGTGCTCCAATTAAATGAAATACATATAAATAAATGAAATACATATAAATAAATAAATTAAATTAAATTAAATTAATAATAATCAGCTGAAGTGCTCCGATTAAATGAAATACATATAAATAAATGAAATACATATAAATAAATAAATTAAATTAAATTAAATTAATAATAATCAGCTGAAGTGCTCCAATTAAATTAAATACATATAAATAAATGAAATACATTTAAATAAATAAATAAATAAATAAATAAATAAATAAATAAATAAATAAATAAATAAATAAATAAATAAATAAATAAATAAATAAATAAATAAATAAATAAATAAATAAATAAATAAATAAATAACAATCAGCTGAAGCGCTCCAATTTAGCCGGGGCCGACAAAGATGGGGGGCGCCAAGCAGTGCATCTGTCGTCGCATGAAGGCAGAAGCCTGTTTGTGACGCTCGTCGGCCAGTTAAAACGTTCTCAAATAAATAAATAAATAATAAAAAAATAAAATAAACAAACGCATCATTTGAGGCGGCATACAGGAGGGAAAAAAAAGCTACCAGACTATAAAATGCACCAGAATATGTATAAGCCATATTTGGGTAATGACCTGCATTACCCAAACAAATTATTTCACACTATGATAAAAGTCATGAAGAATCCATAGATAAGCCGCATAGGGTTCGAAGCTTGTGCAAAAAGTAGCAATTTATAGTCTAGAGATTATTGTACATGCATTAATCAATAAAATATGTTCGAAATAAAGATATATCAATCAATAAATGCTAAAAACTATAAATATCTCTTTGAATTGAATTTCTCCCAGTCACTGTGATTGTCTGAGATACATCCAAAAGCTCATATGACTTCTTTGTGTTTCTCAGTACACATTTTGGAACTTCATCCCCAAGAACATGTTTGAGCAGTTCAGGAGAGTTGCCAACTTCTATTTCCTCATCATATTTTTGGTTCAGGTAAAGTGCCCCATTAAAGCTAACGGTATGTTGTTATATTTTTATTCAAGATTATTTCACCATGGTCCAGTTATAAGGCATTGCTCGTAAACCGAAATAGTGAGAATTGCATGTAAGGCTGCACAATATCAATTGTGTTTTTAAGATGGAGAGAAGCCGCAATTGAAATCGGGATTACCATTGCCCAGCCCAATTGAAAAGCAAACGCTGGATAACAACAATTTTTTTTCTTCTTGCCGTGTGGCTGCTATTGCATGAGAAGTCAAAATAAAATGGACCTTTTGTGTTCATCCCATTCCATTCCCATCATAACACAAAGCGAGGAACCAAACTAATCGGCCAATCTATCTAGCGCCATCATTTTGGCCCATTAAGCACTCTTGGGTTCTATAAAGACGTATTGATTCGCATTAGTATTTATTTTTGCATTCTTTGAATTGGACATCTTCTGTGTGGAACTACCGTTTTTTTCCATGTATAATGCGCCCCCATGTATAATACGCACCCTAAAAATGGCATGTTGATGCTGGAAAAAAGCCTGTACCCATGTATAATACGCACCCAAATTTTGACTCCGACTTAAGTCCGTAAACGTAAAATTATTTCAGAAAAAAGATCATCTTTGGGAACAACTGGATGTTATTCTGCCGGTCAGTATCACTGCGCATGCGCTAGCAAACTCAATAGCGAAGAAATGTTTCGGATTTGTGTAGGGTACATTGTGACAGCAAACGAGCAGGTGATCGAGCAAGCGTCTGATACGAGAGCATTGTCTTCGTATGGAGCGTGTTTGAAGTGAACAGCAGAGAAGAAAGCGCATCTGTAATGGCGGCCTCCGTATCATATCCGGATTTAAAAAAAAACAAAAAACTTTTTTTTTTTTGTACCCATGTATAATGCGATTTTAGGACAATAAATTAGTTAAATTTTGCGCATTATACATGGAAAAAAACGGTAAATGGCTAATGTCATTGTGTCTTTTTTGAAAGCTGGAAAATGTCTTTCCATTGTTTTGTTTTTTTCCAGTTGATCATTGACACACCCACCAGTCCAATCACGAGCGGACTCCCGCTTTTTTTTGTCATCACCGTGACGGCGATCAAACAGGTGAGAGAGCCTAAAGGTCAGGTGGCGTCACGCCACCTACCCCGTCACCACCCGCTATGGGACGCTTTCTTCTTCTCAGGGTTACGAGGACTGGCTGAGACACAAAGCCGACAACTCCGTCAACCAGTGTTCCGTCCACGTGGTGCAAAACGGCAAAGTGATCCGCAAGCAGAGTCGCAAACTACGGGTGTGTTTCGAAACATTTGTGTGTCCAACTCCGTTACTGACCTACCTCCCCGTTCAATATCCCTCAGGTGGGAGACGTCGTCTTTGTGAAAGAAGACGAATCCTTTCCCTGCGATCTCATCCTCTTGTCTTCGTCCCGGGATGACGGAACCTGCTTTGTCACCACGGCGAGTCTTGACGGCGAGAGCAGTCACAAGGTGCGCAACGCCGGACGTCTTGTCTGTCTCCTGTTGTTTGAATAGCCTGAATGTTTTGCAGACATACTATGCAGTGCAGGACACCAAAGCTTACAATGCTGAGAAGGAGGTGGACTCAATCCACGCTACCATCGAATGTGAACAACCACAGCCAGATCTGTACAAGTTAGTGAAAGCTTCATTTTTGCATACCGTATTTTCCGCACTATAAGACGCACTGGATTATAAGGCGCATAGAATAAATAACTCAATGTTGCTCAAACGTTAATGCAATCGCAATATAGTGACACTCGAAATAGTGAAAACAACAATATATCAATAACTTAACGTTGCTCAAACGTTAATATCACACAACGCACAAAATAAACGCGTTCCTTTAATAAATTAGTCCTCATCCACAAATCCATATTTGGATTATAAGGCGCACTGTCGGCTTTTGGGAAAATTGGGGGTTTTTAGGTGCGCCTTATAGTGCGGAAAATACGGTACATTAGTTCTTCCTGATTCTCTTTGACTTTTTTTTTTTTTCTCCAAATAGGTTTGTCGGTCGCATCAACATTTATATGCACAATGAGCCAGTGGCGAGGTAAAGTTATCACGGGTCCCCTTCAAATACAGAATAGATTGGGTGATTGTCAGTGATTTTAGTATATACTGAGAGATTTTTCCTCATGGTTCCGAAAAAGACGACTTATCAGGATTGTTGTTGTTCACAGGCCATTAGGATCCGAGAACCTGCTTCTCAGAGGAGCCACGCTGAAGAACACGGAGTACATTTATGGTAAATATATTGGTTATACAATTTGTCAAGTCTCCATAAAGAGGAGATTGTCATGGCTTTTCTGTCACCCTCTTATTGTAGCAGTTGTCATCTACACCGGGATGGAAACAAAGATGGCTCTCAACTACCAGTCCAAGTCTCAGAAACGCTCTGCAGTAGAAAAGTAAGCTTTTCTGTACGTTGTCACCCAAAAAACGGAGCCTCAATTTTCCACCTTTTTGTATGCTTTTTAGCAGATTGTTTTGCTTTCCATCCTTCCATCTATATTTTCCAACCGTCACATTTACCGTATTTTCCGGACTGTAAGGTGCACCTAAAAACCTAATACTTTCTCAAAAGCCGACAGTGCGCCTTGTAGTCCGCTGCGCCTTATATATGGACCAAATTCCTACATTTAAACTGGCCCGAAGCATTGTGTCATGGAATCAATCATAAGTGGCCCGCTGAAGACTATGAATCACGAATCAAAAAGACTATGGATCATTATTTTGTGATTATAAATTAATTTGTTGCGTCTGAAGTCGAAATAAAAAAGATAAAATGGAGAATGATTTGATTTGGATTCAAAATCTGACATGATGCATTCATGGTGCGCCTTATAGTCCGGTGCGCCTTATATAAGGACAACGTTTTAAAACGGGCCATTCACTGAAGGTGCGCCTTATAGTCCGGAAAATACGGTACATATCCAGACACAATTTGTGCAGAGGATATTTAACAGCTCTGGTCTTGGCAGGTCAATGAACGCCTATTTGGTGGTCTACTTATGCATTCTCATCATCAAGGCCATTATCAACACGGTGCTCAAATACGCGTGGCAGGCCGACCCAACCAGAGACGAGCCCTGGTACGATCAAAGAACTGAGGTGGAGAGGCAGAGAAATATTGTGAGTCCATTGTGTCACACTGTTGGTTATTCTTTTTATTTATTTATTTATTTCTCTTGTTGAGCTTCTTCTTGCCTCCACAGGTGATAAGAGCCTTCACAGACTTCCTGGCTTTCATGGTCCTATTCAACTACATCATCCCTGTTTCCATGTACGTCACTGTGGAGATGCAGAAGTTCCTGGGCTCCTATTTCATTATGTGGGATGATGAGATGTTTGACCAGGAGCTCGGGGAGAGAGCAGTGGTCAACACATCAGACCTGAATGAAGAGCTGGGACAGGTTCCCCTCAATGTCTTATTTTGTTTTGCGAACAATTTCTCCAGGTGGCATTTCCGTAGATTTAGCCTTTCGATCTTCTCACCAGGTGGAGTACGTGTTTACGGATAAGACGGGAACGCTGACGGAAAACAACATGGAGTTCATCGAGTGCTGCGTGGATGGACACGTTTACGTCGCCCAAGCTATTTGCAATGGACAGGTTCGCCCTTTTTGAGGATCCTCATGCCGCGAACCGATTCTTTATCAACGGCGGAGAAGGCATCTACGAATCTTCCGATTGCTTTGTTTCTGAATCCCTCGCTTCCTCCATTTCTATCATTTCATTAGGTGATGCCCGGTGCAGATAGCATGGACATGATTGACACATCACCAGGTCCCGAGGCCAGGGTGAGTGCAGGCCACCATATTATTTCCACGACTCAGAGTACTAAGTTGGCTCTCAAAACGACAGGAGCGCGAGGAGTTGTTTTTCCGTGCGCTGTGCTTATGCCACACCGTGCAAGTGAAAGAGGAGGAGACGGTAGACGGCATCAAGCAGGGCATCCATCACGGCAAGTCCACTTCCTTCTACATCTCATCATCCCCGGATGAGGTGGCGCTTGTGGAGGGCATGAAGAGGTGTCTTAATACACACATGATATGACGCAACTACGCACGGAGACTCTTATTGGACCATTTGTAATGTCTTTGTCTCGCCGAAGGCTCGGCTTCACGTATCTGAGACTCAAAGACAGTCACATGGAGATCTTGAACAGAGAGGAGGAGATTGAGAGGTTAGTGGATTGATCCAGGAGCTTCAGAGAACGATTACATGTTCAACCTCCCTCCATCAGGTTTGAACTCCTGGAAGTTCTGACCTTTGACTCGGTCAGACGGAGGATGAGCGTCATTGTCAAGGCCAGCACCGGTAATATGGATGTTCTGCTCGGGTCTGATTTCTCCATGATCCTTCTTCTTTCGTTTCTGTGCAAAGGTGAGCTGTACCTGTTCTGCAAAGGAGCAGACTCGTCCATCTTCCCGAGGGTCGTATCAGGCAAGGTGGATCAAGTCAGAGCTCGGGTGGAGCACAATGCGGTGGTGAGTCCATACTCGTGCCACTCCACGCTATTTCCCTTTTTGCATTCATCATGGGCCAACCGGATCTCCCCCAAGGAGGGTCTTAGGACACTCTGTGTGGCATATCGGCCTCTCAGTCCAGCGCAGTACCAGGAGGTGTGCCAACTGCTGAGTCGAGCCAAGTTGGCACTACAGGACAGGGAGAAACGGCTGGCGGAGGCCTACGACATTATTGAGAAAGACCTCATCCTGCTAGGAGCCACCGCTGTGGAAGACAGGTAGACACAATCCGCCATGCGAGGTTCAGTTGAGAACCATGTACAGTAACCCCTCGTTTATGGCGGATAATTGGATGTGAAAATCCGCAAAGTCGTGTCACCATTTTTTGTGTACCGTATTTTCCGAACTATAAGGCGCACCGGACTATAAGGCGCACCTTCAATGAATGGACCATTTTAAAACTTAATCCTTATATAAGGCGCACCGGACTATAAAGCGCACCATTAATGCATCATGTCAGATTTTTAATCCAAATCAAAACATTCTCCATTTTATCTTTTTTATTTCAACTTCAGATGCAACAAATGACTTTATAATCACAAAATAATGATCCATAGTCTTTTTGATTCATGATTCATAGTCTTCAGCGGGCCAATTATGCTTGATTTCATGACACAATGCTTCGGGCCAGTTTGAATTTAGGAATTTAGTCCATATATAAGGCGCACTGGACTATAAGGCGGTTTTTAGGTGCGCCTTATAGTCTGGGAAATACGGTATATTAAACCCTATACGGAAGTGCATATGTTATCATTAGAAGATTAAATAATAGTTTCAAACATGTAAATGCTATATTAATACGTAGTATAAATGACGTACAGAAAATACCGTATAAATAATATAATTATAAATAAAAATAGTGTGTGTGTGTGTGTGTGTGTAACATGTAGACATAGCTAAAGTATACATACTGTAAATATGTTTTATTATAACAACTTTTTTTATAACAAGGTACAAGTGTACATACTGTAAATATGTTTTTAGAACTCTTTTATTATATATTTTCTATAACAAGGTACAATACTGTAAATGTGTTTTTAGAACTCTAATTATTATAACAACTTTTTTACAAAAAGTGTACTTACTGTAAATATGTTTTTAGAACTCTTTTATTACCGTCATTTTCGGACTATAAGTCGCACCGGAGTATAAGTCGCACCAGCCATAAAATGCCCAAAAAAGTGAAAAAAAACATATATACCGTAATTTTCGGACTATAAGTCGCACCGGAGTATAAGTCGCACCAGCCATAAAATGCCGAAAAAAGTGAAAAAAAACATATATATGTATATAAGTCGCTCCTGAGTATAAATCGCCCCCCCCCCCCCAAACTATGAAAAAAAAACGCGATTTATAGTCCGAAAATTACGGTATGTATATAAGTCACTCCTGAGTATAAGTCGCCCCCCCCCACCCAAACTATGAAAAAAAACGCGACTTATAGTCCGAAAATTACGGTATTATATATTTTTTATAACAAGGTACAATACTGTAAATGTGCTTTTAGAACTCTTATTATTATAACAACTTTTTTACAAAAAGTGTACTTACTGTAATTGTGTGGACTTCTATGCCATCATTCCTCAATTTAGAAGTTTTATTTTGAATTTGTGATTTTTTTTTTTTATTTGGAAAAAAAATCCACGATGGATTGAAGCCGCGATAAACGAACCGCGATGTAGCGAGGGATCACTCTATCTGAGTGTGAATGGCTTTCTGGCGACCTACTTCTGGAATAGGATTCCGCTTGTTTGGAACTAAATTGGATCGACAGTGGAAAATGGATGAATGGGTGGTATTCTTGTCTAGGAAGGCTGTCTCCCATCATCCCACCACATCGGTTCTCCATTTCATGCATGCTACCGCCTTAACGACTCGCTGAATGATTCAATCGTTATTTCATGCCAAGACATTGTTAGGAATTAGACATCATCTTGGACTTTTGCAAAGTGAGTTAGACAGAAAGTTGCCCTTGCCTTTCACCCTTGACTTGTTCCTTCTTCAGTTGGCGATACGGCAAATGGAAGGTTCAAACCTCACGATGCCTTCTAACAATCTCCTCGATCCTTCCTCCGTTTTTAGACTGCAAGAAAAAGCGGCGGACACCATCGAGTCTCTGCACAAGGCCGGTATGAAGGTGTGGGTGCTGACGGGTGACAAGATGGAGACGGCGGCCGCCACTTGCTACGCCAGCAAGCTTTTCCACCGCAACACGCAGATCCTGGAGCTGACCACCAAGCGCACAGAGGAGCAAAGTCTTCACGATGTCCTCTTCGATCTGAGTAGAACTGTCCTCAGGCACCACGGTGGCATGAGCAGGGACGTTTCTGGGTGAGTTTGTCGGCAGATGATTGGGGAGAGAAATTCAAACGTCACATCTGCGCTTCAGTTTATCGGGTGACTACACGGACTACGGCCTCATCATCGACGGAGCCACCCTCTCGACAGTGATGAAGCCAGGCCAGGAGGACTCCAACTCGGGGAACTACAAAGAAATCTTCCTGGAAATTTGCCGCAACTGCAGTGCCGTACTCTGCTGTCGGATGGCGCCGCTCCAGAAAGCGCAGGTACGAAACAGGAAGTCTTCCTCCCAATGTGACGATTTCATGCTTTTCCCTTCTCCGATACTTTTCAAGATTGTGAAGCTGATCAAGACCTCCGAGGAGCATCCAATCACACTTGCTGTCGGAGATGGAGCCAATGATGTCAGCATGATCCTTGAAGCTCATGTTGGCATAGGTGAGAACACTGTCAAGCCTAAAAAGTTGAGGAGCATTTCATGGGACAAAATGGCCGCCTTCAGGTATCATGGGTAAAGAGGGACGTCAGGCAGTGAGGAACAGCGACTATGCCATCCCCAAATTCAAACACCTGAAGAAGATTCTCCTCGTCCATGGACACTATTACTACATCCGCATCTCTGAACTTGTACAGTACTTCTTTTACAAGGTACCAGCGTGCGGATTGTGTATTTGTTTTCATGCAAAGCGCAGCATAGACCAACCATCTTTGTTTCCCTTCCGCCAGAATGTCTGCTTCATCTTTCCGCAGTTCCTGTACCAGTTCTTCTGTGGTTTCTCACAACAGGTAGGGAGGCGCAACGCAGAAATACATCTCGAAATGAATCATTGTGTCTCTTCTCATCCTCAGCCACTGTATGACACCGCCTACTTGACTCTCTACAACATTAGCTTCACTTCGCTGCCCATTCTGGTCTACAGTCTCATCGAGCAGCACATCAACATGCAAATCCTGAAGAAGGACCCAGCTCTGTACAGGTTGGAGCTAACCATAGTTGTCACCTTGTATTTTTTCTGTCCAGGTTAGTCGTAAGGGTCACTCGAGGCTGACGCCAGCATTTTTGTAGCTCGTCTGAAACGAGACAGTAAAGTGTCGATTACCGTAATTTTCGGGCTATAAGTCGCTTTTTTTTTTTTTTATAGTTTGGGTGGGGGGGCGACTTATGAATGCAGCTAAACATAAATGATTATGTCTGGGTATGTTCTTCTTGTGGGTTTTAGCTTGTATTTGTTTTATAATCTATTTATTCTATTTATTTTTTATCTCATGCGCGGATCGGTTGGCACTTTTTAAATTTCGTTGTACATGTGACAATGACAAATAAAGATTTATTCTATTCTATTATACTCAGGAGCGACTTATATACATATATATGGGTTTTTTTCACTTTTTTGGGCATTTTATGGCTGGTGCGACTTATAGTCCAGAAATGACGGTAGCTAATGCTAATGCTCACCATCACGGTTCATCCTTCCCTCCACAGAGACATTGCCAAGAACTCGTTACTGCGGTGGCCCATCTTCATCTACTGGACTGTCTTAGGTGTATATGACGCCATTGTGATGTTCTTTGGTGCTTACTTCCTGTTTGACAACACCACCTTTACCAGCAATGGACAGGTAGCGCCAACAACATTTGGTTACTTCAACAATTCACAGGAAATAATAACACGGTTGTTGAACTAGTTTCATCTTCAGTGTCCAGGTGCAGTTCTGCAAAAGAGAGCATTTAGATTGTCTGCTCAAATGTCGTCACTGCCTTTTTTCACTCTTGGCCGGTGTTACTGTCCTAAAACTTTGTCAGCTCCTTAATTATTTTTTGTTGCATCCATTGATTTTTTTTTTTTCTTTCTTTCTCCAAACTGTTTTTCAGTTGTTTTTCATTTTCTGGCTTTTGTTTTCCTCTCCTCTTACCTTTGTGTTGCCTTTTCTTTATGCTTCTCTTTTCCTCCTCCTAGCTAATGACAACCAACACACAGATGGTAAGCCTGCCCACGTTTCAATGTCCGCCCCCACCGAGATTCCCCACTTTGACCTTTGGCACTGACTCCTCATACGGAAGCAACCATTTTTCCCAATCTCATCTCATGTCCCTCCCTCTCTTGATGCTTGTTGTAGAAACACCAGCAGTAGGCTCGTAGCATATTCACTCATACCCACGCTTGCTGCACTTTTGATTCCACCGACAACAGTTCACGTGACCAAAAAAAACAAACTTTTCTATAGTGATGGGGAAAATGAAGCTTCATGAACCAGTTGTTGTATTCTTGGGCTCCTATAGATGGCAATGTTGGCTTAAAGTGAGAGATTTAAGAAATGGCAAGTCAGCTCTTTGGTGATCAGAGAGTGCCATCTAGAGGTCTAAGTAAACACAACAACGGGTTCATGAACCATCTTGAAGCTTCATTTGCCCCTCATTACATTTCGGGCCCGTCTTTGGTTTCCCAAGGACCCACTCCGGCATGCAATACTGAACATTTTTCAGGTCATGAATCATTCTGGTTTTAGTATGCTTATGTTACCCAGAGATCATTAAATGTTTGTCTTAACTGTCACCAAAAAATGAAGTCTCACATTGTTAACATGCAACCGTGGCTGTGCAAAACATTACACTCCCTGTTATATATACCTATGCATTTTATTTGTGCCTATAAAGAGAACAAATACCGTTTTTTTCCATGTATAATGCGCAAAATGTAACTAATTTATTGTCCTAAAATCTGGGGTGCGCATTATATATGGGTACAAAAAAACAAAATATTTATTTATTTATTATTATTTTTTTTTAATCCGGATATGATACGGAGGCCGCCATTATAGATGCGCTTTCTTCTCTGCTGTTCACGTCAAACACGCTCCATCCGAACACAATGCTCTCGTATCAGACGCTTGCTCGATCATCTGCTTGTTTGCCGTCACAATGTGCCCTACACAAATCCGAAACATTTCTTCGCTATCGAGTTTGCTAGCGCATGCGCAGTGATACTGACCGGCAGAATAACATCTGCTTGTTCCCAAAGATGATCTTTTTTCTGAAATAATTTTACATTAATCGACTTAAGTAGGAGTCAAAATTTGGGTGCGTATTATACATGGGTACAGGCTTTTTTCCAGCATCGACATGCCATTTTTAGGGTGCGTATTATACATGGGGGCGCATTATACATGGAAAAAAACGGTATGTACCCTAAGGTACTCAATGGATGTTCGCCTACAGATGGTATCATTTTTAAAGGCACCAATACAAAAGGTACAATTGATCTAAGCTAGAAGGTCCTGCCCAGTGACAAACCATTGGAACCTGAATGGTATAGAGTTAGCACCGATTTTTTTTTTTTTTTAGTAGAAATGTATCTGTTCCAATTTAAAGATGGTGTTTGTCTGTGTCCATTAATTAAGGCGTGGACAAGCTACTTTGCGTAAATACCGTGGGAGGATGTTGTTGTTGTTGTTGTTGACACGAGGAAAGTGAAGTGTTTGAAAGGTTACTTGGCGCCGTGTGAATTTGTTGTTTATGTTGTCATCCACCCACTAATGGCTATTATGATGACAGAATTGAAATGGATTCAACTTGCAAAAAGTACTTTGGATGTTTTCTTAACTTGGGCAGAAGAAAACAATAATATCCAAGGTCCAGGCAGGTCTTTATTTGTTGTGGCCTATTTAATGACGTTGCGTGAAGTGCATACTCGAGTATCATTATTAACAACACCCCCTCCCTCCCTCCCGCCGCTTCATGTTGTTCACCATCTGTTTGATTGATTGATTCATGTTGATCTTGTGCACACATATAGAATGATATCTGGTTGTGAACTACTCCACCATATTTGTTTTGTCGAATTAAAATGATTGGTCGATGGGACAAACAACTTTTTTTTTTTTTACCCCTGCAGATGTTTGGAAACTGGACCTTTGGGACGCTGGTGTTTACAGTGCTGGTCTTCACTGTTACATTCAAGGTACATCATACACACACACACACCCAAGTTCACGCACACACATTGACATGGCTCTTCTGCCCCCAGTTGGCCCTCGATACACATTACTGGACCTGGATCAACCACTTTGTAATATGGGGCTCGCTTATCTTCTTTGTGGTCTTCTCTCTGCTGTGGGGAGGGATCATCTGGTAGGCCTTTTGCACGCTCCCATTTGGCTCTGGAATGTTGCTTTCTGATGACCTAGTTGTCACAACATGTCTGGTGTCCCGCAGGCCTTTCCTCAACTACCAAAGGATGTACTATGTATTCATGCAGATGTTGTCTAGCGGCCCCGCCTGGCTTAGCATAGTACTGCTAATTACAGCCAGTCTTCTACCGGATGTGCTTAAGAAGGTCATTTGGAGGTCACTATGGCCCACCACAACTGAACGTATACAGGTGAGTTGTTCCGTAGTCGTTAACAACGACCAGCTCAGCATTAATGGTGTCATTTTAAGTTTGGTAAGACCGTGGCAGTGTCTGAAGGTCAGCAGGACTAGGACTGCCCAGTCAGTCAGCGTCTGTGTGTATGCTCCTTTAATTGATTTCAGAATGAGGGAGGTCGGACTTAACTGAACTTGTTTTCTCAATATGGTCCCAATCCTTTTAGGTTAAGTCCATTCATTGTCCAGGTACAAATGTTGTCCGCGGCAGTGAGCTTCTTCCATATGACCTTCTCATCTCCCTCGACTTGTCCAAAGCTAATCAACTGATTCTAAAAATGTTCTTCTCACTCTGACCTTTAGTTTTAGTCACTGTATCTTTTTTTGATACATCTGACTGCTTCTCCTGAGCTTTAAATTCTCCCCTTCCCTTCTTTTCCCTCCCCATCTTCTGACTTCCTGTTTTCTCCTTCTGCAATTCTGCTCCCCTGGTAGATGAAACGTCGATGCCTTGCCTCTCAGCCTTCCACCATATTTATGCTGTCTCAGACCTCCAGCAGAATCAGTTTCTAACCCCTGCCTACCCTGAGGTGACCCATCCGCTTCCTTCCCTTTCAGTCCGACCTACTCGAACACTTCCTCTTTCCTACCGCGTTGCTTTTTCCATTCGTTCGTTTTGCATGAAACTGAAGTCGCATCTGGATTCAACTATGAAGAGACAATGTTTGTGTATATATATGTGTGTGTGCGGTGTGTGTTTGTGTACGCAGCATGTAACAGATAATAGCGCTTATGAGGAGGCCGAAGCCTGCCTGAGTTCTGACTCCTTGCTAGGTGGGCTAGCTGTCACACAAGCCTAGAAGGCTTCAGCATGGTAAAGCTTACTTTGTGCGTGTGTGTGTGTTTCTTATTCGAATAAAGTTTTTTTTTTCCTACCTCAATGAAATTTGAGACTGACTATCAGGTGGTTGTGCATGTGTGTTGGCTGCTTGGGTGGTTTGATCTGTTTGGATC
Source organism: Syngnathus typhle (assembly GCF_033458585.1). Taxonomy (NCBI): domain Eukaryota; kingdom Metazoa; phylum Chordata; class Actinopteri; order Syngnathiformes; family Syngnathidae; genus Syngnathus; species Syngnathus typhle. Next base: position 24,358 of record NC_083739.1, read on the forward strand.
TCTGGGGCCCTCTGGTGACCGAGTGCATCCTTTCGACCGAAACAGCCTTGGTGCTGAACGGTCCGCTCATGGTTCTATTTGCATGGTTTGGTTCTTAATAGGGAAGCTATAAAAGTGGACGCAACATCCCAGTTGACCAATCAGAGAAAAAATAAAAAAAACTACTACCGTATTTTTCGGACTATAAGGCGCACCTAAAAACCAAAAACTTTCTCAAAAGCCGACAGTGCGCCTTATAGTCCGGTGCGCCTTATATATGGAGCAAATTCCTAAATTTAAACTGGCCCGAAGCATTGTGTGATGAAATCAATCATAAGTGGCCTGCTGAAGACTATAAATCATGAATCAAAAAGACTATGGCTCATTATTTTGTGATTATAAAGTAATTTGTTGCGTCTGAAATTGAAATAGAAAAGATAAAATGGAGAATGATTTGATTTGGATTCAAAATGTGACATGATGCATTCATGGTGCGCCTTATAGTCCGGCGCGCCTTATATAAGGACAACGTTTTCGAATGGGCCATTCATTGAAGGTGCGCCTTATAGTCGGGAAAATACGGTAATTTAAGCATAGTTGGAAAGATACTTCCAAATCTGAAGGAATGCCTTTTTAAACTCTGAACCCAACTGGGATGTTAGTGTCGCTCATTTGCAACCTTCCAGAATTCATATCAAGATTTATTTTTGTTCTCCCTTCTGAAATCCACACAGAATGCTGATAAACTATACAAGGGACAGCTTTCGGAGTTCACCCCCCTGTCGTCTATCCACGCCGCTCCCAATGCTGACAGACGCGGTCAAAGTTCTGGCAGCCACAGGAACATGCCTCACCCTACAAGGTCTGAACCTTTCACCAAGAAAGCCATGTTGACGCGCTGGCACAGACCACCAGATTATTGCACCTTCACGCCCCTCCTGGGCTACACTGATGTCAACCGCTCCTCAAAGCTGGGCCACACCTTCAATGGGGCTGGTCCGGAGACCTCGGTGTAATTTATCAGTCAGCAGAATGGATTTCTCTTCAAATGGACCATAAGCTTCAAAGTTAAGCCAATTTATCGCTGGAACATGAAGAGCAGATATGCTTAAGCCAAGTGCAAAGGGTGAAAGTGACCTTCATGACTCAAATCAGGAGCCAAGCATGACACAAAGTGTTGCGGGATGGCTCTGAAGAGGACTACTACATTCCGACAAGGGCTCAAGATTAATATCACTGCGTAGTAGCTCTTTAATCCTGAAGTGCAATTGGATTGTCGGGATGTTTTTGTATTATGACCATTGTCATCTATGCAGAATTGTACCTCGATGGACTGAGCAAACATCTCCTTTCCTTTCCTTTCTCACAGGACAAACTGGTCCTGCCTGCGTGCAAACACGTTGTCCCGAAACACTTCATAGGACACACTGCAACAGTGTAAGAAAGTCTCAAGAGGGCAGAGGCCTACGTGTTCCTAGTCTAGCTAGCGTCTAGCATAGAGACATTAGCGTATGTTTGGTGTTTTGCCCCGTGTACAATAGACGTCATACTAGCATGTATGCTGCTAGCACTCGACCTGGCTGTCACCCTTTAGTTGTGCCCCCTTTTTCCGACGCAATCTCCCGCTAGCGGTGGTAGTTGCGCGACTCTATGCTAGCTGCTTACGAATCGCAGTATTGCTCATATTAACCGTAGGTGACATTATGGAGGCTACAGCTGCGCTCTCAATATATTCCTGTGATGGTGAAAGAGAAAAGTCCTTTTCAGACAGCTAACCGTAAACTAGCGGTGGGGAAAATGAAGCTTCGTGTTGTATTCTTTGGCTCCTCTAGATGGCGATGTTGGGTTAAAGTGAGGCTTTTAAGAAATGGCAAGTTCAGCTTTTTGGTGAGCAGTGAGTGAGTGCCATCTAGAGGTCGAAGTGAACACAACAGCGGATTCATGAATCATCTTGAAGCTTCATTTGCCCATCATTACCGTAAAGCCCGTGTATAAAAGATCCCTATGTATTGAATTGCCACGCGCCAGTCTCAACTCTTCTCTTCCTTCCTTCCTTCCTTCCTTCCTTCCTTCCTTCCTTCCTTCCTTCCTTCCTTCCTTCCTTCCTTCCTTCCTTCCTTCCTTCCTTCACACTCTCCTCCAGTCGTTGTCTCTGGCAATGACGCTGAAGGGCCACCTGACCACCAGCTTGACTTTGCCCAGTTGTCATCTTCACGCTCCAGGACGCCAATAGAACGTAGTGGGAGAAATGTCGCTCTCCATTGGGCGTCTCTGAAACAAAGCCTTGTTGTCGCCGCTTGGGATGTGTGTAGCTGCTTCCTGTTAGGTGCCTTGCGTAGCTGATATTGCAGCAGGTGAATGTAAACGCATTTCACTCCCAACATCAATCCAAAAAAAAAAGACGTTTGACCACTTGATTTCCTTATTTGTAGGTTGTTGTTTTTTTATGTTTTATACGCTGCGCATGCAGGAAGACCAATGTTATTTAAATGCAGTTGACCAATGTTACAAACTGTGACTTTCTTTGAGCTTCACTATTTGGACTTGCTGTTAGCTTCTGACATAAACACCTCATCTACATTTGCATTTTCTCATGTACCTCGAGTTAGGCTGTGGTGGGACTTCAAAGTGTTTTACTATCTGACGACAGGATTGATTTGACACAAATAAAGCCAATTGGGATGGAGAAACCACTTGACAGAGAGTGCGTGTGGAGTAGTTTTACGAAGTTTTTCTTTCTTTCAGCCATCATTTAAGGTCAGAATTTCCTGGAACTCTGCTGTCCTCAATTCCATTTAAGTATTTTTGTGAGCATCATTTATGCTATCAAGCTGTGCTCCAACTTGGGCTGATGAAGCCTTGCCCAGGAGATCTGTTTAAGCTTGAACTTTAAGCTTACTCCAGGTCCCCATAGGAGCAACTAAAACTAATTTAAAATCTAAATTAATGACCGAGCTTTACTAGTCTGATTTTGGCCTATACTCCTGGCTGAAAAAGTGGGTCATAATGTTTTTGGTGTGCAATATGGGGGTCTTTTGTATGCTATTTCTAAAATTAATATTACAATTTCCTTTTTTTTATATATTAAAAAGAACCACGTTGGTATATAGAGAAAAGAACAGTACATTTGTTTAAAAAACAAAAAATGGGCACACTTAACTCAGATGTCAAAGTTATTTTTCTTTCAGGGAAAGGGCCATTAGTCAACCCAAAACTAAATGAATAAACCTTTCTTTCCTCACGCTATTATGCAAATGATTTCTGCTGCAATTCACCTCATCTCCACTAAGGGGCAGCACAGTAGTACTGTTAAGTTAAAAGGTTTCACGCTGACGTTTGAAGAAAGACGAGAAGTGATGCACAAATGTTCTCATTCATCATAACGAACTAAACAAAGTGTAAAAAGAGACTTGAATATGCTTACTGTTCACCCTACAGATTTGAAATACTAATCTGTAAAATATAAAATTCCAGTAAGCCTTTAAAGAATACCGTGCCATTGTTGACTACCAATTTAATGCTCAGTAGCCTACCAATTAATTTTTTTTTTTTTTAAAAAGCAGAAGGTGAGGAGGACGTGGCTAACAAATAAATAATGAACACACACATTGACTATAGCATTAAATGGAAGAAGTGTGGGGAGGTCCTCTATTTACGCGTTTTTAAAAATCTATGAACGAGCTGCCAATTTGTGTCAATTTTCATGAATATTTTCTTTTTTTCATAGCCATCATCCTCTTGACCTGAAGCTTGCCATAGTATGCAAGTGCCACCAGAAAAAAATAATAATAATAATCTGCTGGTTCTTTTCAAAGTTTTGTCTTTTTGGTTTATCTTCAACAAGAAGAAAACGTCTCCTTTATTGTTCGTCAGGATCCTCGGCCTTGACAGCTCCTCTCAAACAAGGCAAATTGTGCAGAAATGTTTTTTATTCTTCTTCTTCTCTCGCTCTGTTCAAGATTGCCACGTCTTCACTGTCTTGACACACAATGGACTCAGATACCATAGCAGCCAATCTGAGTCTTTTCATCTGAAAGCTGAGGGTGCTGCTCAGTGAGAACAATCTATACCAGGCCTGACCGACTCTTTTACGTTCATATCAACATTTGTGATTTATTATTATTTTTATTTTGTGCGTGTTCGCTTCGCGCATGCGCATGAGGTGAAACTCCTCAAAGCAGGACGGGGCAAAAACCCATTCGATTAAACAATTAGTGTCAATTGCGCTGGGAAACAAATGCACAGCTAAACGAAAATATGAAGATAAACCCAGGACGGGGTTTTTTTGGGAAAGTTTCTATTTTTTTGTTGAACGTAATGATATATCAGACGTCATTAGTGCATTTCAAATCTGCAGCGCCATGCACCCCATGCTAATAACATCGATAAGGACTTTCCTGAATTTTGCAAGCGCAAGTTGGGCACTTTGAAAAGTCAAGCAGAAAAACAGGTCCAGTTTTTCCCAAAATTGACGAAGCACACAACGCTTGCATCGTATCTACTGGCTTGGAACTTTGCACGGGCTAAAAAGCCATACAATGAAGGGGAGCTCATTAAAAAAAAAAAAAGTGACGTTGAAATCTTGTCTCCTGAAAACGACAAACTGAAACGAATTCGATCAGACATCCAACCAAAAGAATTGCTTTGAGTAGCAACAACGGAATACACGCCAGATTTGAAGAGGATTGTTCAATGCAAGGGATGCCACAAGTCGCACTAAGCAACATGCATAGTAAGTAAAAAAAAAAAAAACGCGATTGTGAATTTGTGGACTTTGTTGAACTGACAGTTTGTGTGTCTGAAACAGTGCACATGATAATGTGCCCATGTGTATGCAATGAATTGTCACATGCAAGGTGCAAAGGTTTTCATGGGGTACAGGTTATGAGAACATTGGTCAAGTTTTTTCACTTATTTAGTATTCATAACTATAACATCGAGATTTTGGTCTCATACAATCCTGACTTTTGTTTGTTGACAAAATAAAGGAATCTGATTGGTAAGATGATCAACAACAGAAAATCACATTTAACTTAAAAACAACCAAAAAAAACATCACATTCATATTTTAGTCATTTATTAAAACAGGTCAAGAGAATGTTCACTACAGTTCTAATTTTTTTTTTTGCATCGTTTCAGAATCTGCCTTTATTTTGTTTCAGTGGAACGAGATAGTATTTAATTTAGCTTTTATGAATTAAAGGTTATGTTCTGCTAGGTTTGGAATAAATTCAAAAACATAATAGCTATATAAATTACAACGCATGGTAAAAATATTGCTGGACTATAATCAGACATGAACCTTTTCACGCTCGATTGGTGGCTTGGTAATGATGGATTTGGTTCCTTGGCTGCAAGCACGTTCTCATCAAAAGGTCAGGTTGAAGCATTTCTCTTGTACAATGGCCAAGTTGATCAATAGTTTGTCTTCTTTGTGCGAATTCCTAGTTTGACTGTGAATGTGAGCGGAATTTCTTTGCGAATTCGTATGCCAGATCAACTTGAATAACGGCGTAGAGGGGCAAGGACACAAGCGCAATAAATGAAGAACGTTGTCGGACTCGGGTTTTTTTTGCCACCTCGGCAAGCGAGCCACGTGGCTCACTTGCAATTTTTTTGCCTTTTCACTGATTGATCTTCATAAATTCAACTGTTTGCATATTTTGTTTTGTAACTTACTCTCAGCTATTTGTGCTCATTTTCTATTTTCTGCTCTTTTTCCAGAAGACAGACTCAAAGGAATGTAGTTCATTTAGTTAGTTAATTAGTATCAGACAATGGAATTATAATATTGCGGAATGATCCTACTCTGAGTGCTTACAGGTTTATTTCAATGTTTTGGAAATATTCTCTGCACTTTTGTGGTCCCAGGTTATGTCGCAGTGTTGCAAGGCCATGTTGGAGCAAGGAAGGAAGGAAGGAAAGAAAGGAAGGAAGGAAGAAAGGAAGAAAGGAAGAAAGGAAGAAAGAAAGGAAGAAAGGAAGAAAGAAAGAAAGAAAGAAAGAAAGAAAGAAAGAAAGAAAGAAAGAAAGAAAGAAAGAAAGAAAGAAAGAAAGAAAGAAAGAAAGAAAGAAAGAAAGAAAGAAAGAAAGAAAGAAAGAAGGGAAGGAGGGAAGGAGGGAAGGAGGGAAGGAGGGAAGGAGGGAAGGAAGGAAGGGTGAAAGAAAGAAGGTAAGGAAGAAAGAAAGAAAGGAAGAAAGAAAGAAAGGAAGGAAGGAAGGAAGAAAGAAAGAAAGGAAGGAAGAAAGAAAGAAAGGAAGGAAGGAAGAAAGGAAGAAAGGAAGAAAGGAAGAAAGAAAGGAAGAAAGGAAGAAAGGAAGAAAGGAAGAAAGGAAGAAAGGAAGAAAGGAAGAAAGGAAGAAAGGAAGAAAGGAGGAAAGGAGGAAAGGAGGAAAGGAGGAAAGGTGGAAAGGAGGAAAGGAGGAAAGGAGGAAAGGAGGAAAGGTGGAAAGGAGGAAAGGAGGAAAGGAGGAAAGGAGGAAAGGTAGAAAGGTAGAAAGGTAGAAAGGTAGAAAGGTAGAAAGAAAGAAAGGTAGAAAGAAAGAAAGGTAGAAAGAAAGAAAGGTAGAAAGAAAGGAAGGAAGGAAGGAAGGAAGGAAGGAAGGAAAGGAAGCGTACAGCGCACACACTCGCTCGCGCATGCTGTCCGACCGACCAGGTCAAAGACGATGCTTCTTCCATAATGTGTTCCTGTGGCGAAGGAAAGAGAGAGAGAGAAAGAGAGGAAAAGGAGCGAGCGAGCGAGCACTTTCGTGGCCTCCTATTGTCACGCACCCTGCAAGAGCTTTTAGTCTTCGCCTCTAACTTATCGGCCCGGCGGCCGCATGGGGAGGACAGTGCAGAAGTGTGTACGGGTGGGGGTGATGGGCAAGTGGTCCTGTCAAGTGGAAGCTGGCGCTGAGAGGTCAAAGCTTCAGTCGATCAAACCACCTCCAAGCCTTGTCTGTTCTTTTCATGGCTGGGACCACTTCTCATCTGCACCATTGATCTGCATCAGACGATAGCTACTGTTCAAATCTTTACTGCTCAAGTGTGTGTTTAAAGTCACACACACACACACACAGACAATCAATGAAGCACCATTTCCTCCCAGAAAACCTGCAATTTAACCTAAAGGAGTTACCGTTTTTTCCATGTATAATGCGCAAAATGTAACTAATTTATTGTCCTAAAATCTGGGGTGCGCATTATACATGGGTACAATTTTTTTTTTTTTTAATCCGGATATGAAACGGAGGCGGCCATTACAGATGCGCGTTCTTCTCTGGTGTTCACTTCAAACACGCTCCCTACGAACACAATGCTCTCGTATCAGACGCTTGCTCGATCACCTGCTCGTTTGCTGTCACAATGTACCCTACGCAAATCCGAAACATTTCTTCGCTATCGAGTTTGCTAGCGCATGCGCAGTGATACTGACCGGCAGAATAATATCCGCTTGTTCCCAAAGATGATCTTTTTTCTGAAATAATTTTACGTTTACGCACTTAAGTAGGAGTCAAAATTTGGGTGCGTATTATACACGGGTACAGGCTTTTTTCCAGCATCAACAGGGCATTTTTAGGGTGCGTATTATACATGGGGGCGCATTATACATGGAATAAACGGTAAATAACCAATATTTCAATCATTCATTTTTTAGAATGATGCCACAAACAGTTATTTTCTCAAATCTACAATCGTGACAGATGACTCTTTTGCCCCACATGAGGAAATTCCGTGGCCATGATTTAAGAAAATCTTAAGAGGACAAACAGAAGTTGGAGTGAAAACAATTTCAAGTACTCTGAAGTTACATTGTTTTAAAGTATAGACGACAAATTAAAAAACAATAGAAAGTCATGATATGGATGGGCTTTTTTTTTCTTATAGTCCTCTCTGCTAATGAACGCTTGCTAAAAACATAAGAACCTGTCCGTGACACTGGTAGAATTGATCTGGATGTATATTAGGCTGATTGACAGCTGACCAAAATAAACAGGGTTAATACCAAAGACGTGTACAATTGAGTCATCGGCATCGGGTGCCACGGCTGCCATGGCGCAGCTCTGAAGGCTTTCCAAGCTTCACAGTGGTAAGGTAACGTCCTGGACACTTTCTTCATTTTTTCCACGCTCGATTATGTGGCTTATTCTCTCCATCTCGCCATGGGTGAAGATGCTGATGCAACCATCTGCAAGCTTCTTCTGCATCTCACCCGCCTCCTCTTTCTCCTCCCCCTCATCCCTTTCCTCACCTATGCCCCCTCATTTGTCATGATCTCATCCTTCTCTTGTCCTACTCATGGCCTTGATGCCCTCTGCTGTTTTATTTATTAATTTATTTATTTTTTATGTTTTCATTCCAACTTCCTGTTTGTCTGACACTTTCTCTTTGTACCTTTTAATCAGTCATGGAATGCGCGATGAGCCTCGAGCTAATCCCATGCCTAAAGCACCTTAGCAACGCTCACTAAAAGAATTTGGTGGGAGCCAAGCGCACACGCACACACACACACACACACACACACACACACACGCACACACACACACGAAGGAAACATGAACAACAGCCCCCTATTGGCAGAAAGTGGTTTCTGGGATGCACTAATACATCTTCAAATGTGTTTTTTAAAGCGTTTTGAGCGTCTCTGTGGTGGGATGATAACACCCCGGCAGTTAAAGGACGGATGCTTCCATTGTGTTTGGGCACGGCTAGCCTCTTCCTACCGTGCCGCATCACTCGCCGTCTCCATCGTTTTCTTTTCTGCTTAAAAAGTTTGCGTCGCAACAACTAGCTGCACGACTAGCGGAAAGTTGCAATTCCTCATCGAATAGAGGATGTTTCCTCACAGTTGTGATCTGTTTGTCTACTTTACCGTATTTTCCGGACTATTAGGCGCACCGTCAATGAATGGCCCATTTTAAAACTTTGTCCTTATATAAGGCGCGCCGGACTATAAGGCATTCAGAGCAGCCTCTGATTTTAGAAAAGCATGCAATCAGTACTGCATGGTGTTTGTAGACTCGATATTACCGTATTTTCCGGACTATAAGGCGCACCGGACTATAAGGCGTACCTTCAATGAATGGCCCATTTTAAAACTTTGTCCTTATATTAGGCGCACCGGACTACAAGGCGCACCATTAATGCATCATGTCAGATTTTTAATCCAAATCAAATTATTCTCCATTTTATCTTTTTTATTTCAACTTCAGACGGAACAAATTACTTTCTAATCACAAAATAATGATCCATAGTCTTTTTGATTCATGATTCATCGTCTTCAGCGGGCCACTTATGATTGATTTCATGACACAATGCTTCGGGCCAGTTTAAATTTAGGAATTTGGTCCATATATAAGGCGCACCAGACTATAAGGCGCACTGTCGGGTTTTGAGAAAATGTTTGGTTTTTAGGTGCGCCTTATAGTCCGAAAAATACGGTACATTTAGCCATATTATTTACTCATGTGCCTTTTCGCCTTTTGCTCATTTTGTTTCCACGTGTTCTTATCATCCCGGTTTTGGAGCCTACTTGATGATTATTTGCTTTACTAGCGACATTTTTTTGGGCACTGCCCATTGCCCACCCAAGTCTGTCCCTGACACTATCAAATCACACTTTGCAGTGCCTTCAAATGCAGATCTACAGTCAGTACGTTTTGGTCACATGATCGGTATTTGTCCACCATTTTGAAATGTTTGAGATTCGTCGGCTTAGCTCAGCTTGAAAATAGACAGTGCTGTCCGGGCCATATCGGGCCCCTGGGCCTTGGGTTTGACACCTATCATTTATGGCTCAAACATTATTTTCGTGTCCGGGTGAGGGATGTCAGAAGGGCAGAGATTGGCTTTAGGGAAATACTCTGAGGTCAGACACAATTGTATCATGCTGTCATTGTGCGTGTGGGCGTGTGTGTGTGCGTGTTTGAGTACTGTTTGGGTAAAACAATATGCTAATCTCTGGCATGGAGTAGAGGGATTTGTTGTATAAAAAGGAGCGAGAGACGGGCATGCTTGTTAGCGATAGCTTGGCTGAAGATTCCCACACACACACACACACCCACCTCACTGATCCACTTATGGACAGTGAGTCTATTTTGTCGTGTGTGTGTGTGAGAATGTGGATGCTGCATGCTAAATTGTAAAATCTCCTCTGACCAGGTGACTCCGCCCCACTACACACACACACACACACACACACACACAAAGTTGCATCCTGGCAACCTGGTCACCCATTGATTATAATGATGGTGTGCATAAGGTTGACCTTTGTAACCTTAAAGCAGCCAAAGCTTAAAAGGCCAAATAATAGATCATCTTATGTTCTCCACCCAATAATCAACCTTCAGTTGACACTTTTTGATGAACTACTTTTCAACAGAGAACATGTAACATACACAAATGCACGCCCCCCCCCCCCCCTCACATTGCATGTCAAACAGCACCTAATTCTCGTGCACTCAGCGGTGATTGGCACTAATTGAGCTGTGTTTATGATGGCCACGGCGATGGGAGGTCGCAGAGACTTGTCACCTGCAGTCTGTAAGTGACACACTGTGATGGTTCACTGGCCTTGGGGCTGGCAGGGGACCTTTTAACTCCAGTGATTAGCCTGAGCCTGAGTTGCTGTGATAATTATGCCACATTTCTTGTTTCTCTTTACTCTGGCGCTCTTTTCCCCCCTCTCTGAGCTGAAATGTTGTTGCAGGTAATTGCTCCTGCACTTACAAGTGGCTTTGAGCTCGCCAGTCACCGCAATATTAATTTTTTTTTGAAGTAGCTACGCTTGTTTACACCTTTACTATAGCTAATTTCTACTTGGAGTATTGTAGTTTTTCATTAACGACGGCCATTCGAGAACATAATACGTACCAAGTGGCATGCATTTGCAGCACAGGCAATTTATCTACTCCGGTAACGAACCGTAATATATAGATATAGCTATCTACACTACCGTTCAAATGTTTGGGGTCACAAAATTGTTTGGGTGACCCCAAACTTTTGAACGGTAGTGTATATATTTATTTGGATAATTATTTATAGATTATATATATAATCTGTGTAAAAAATCTTATAATATATATGTATACTTATATTCATAGATTATATATAATCTTATACAAATATAAGATATAATTTATAATATTTAATTCATAATATTTTATTATAATAATATTTACACTACCGTTCAAAAGTTTGGGGTCACCCAAACAATTTTGTGACCCCAAACTTTTGAACGGTAGTGTACATCATGTGGCAAAATGGCCGCCCCCTGAGATGAAAAAAAACCCAAAAAACACTGGTGAATTTTCTATCCTAGTCTTCAATGAATTTTGAGGTAACATTAGAGCCCAGTTTGCATTTTTTTAAAATAAAAACCAAACTAAATGGATTTTTTTTAAATTTCAAATTCAGTCAATTTCATGCCTAAATAACTGCTGAGCTTTTTCATTTTAAAGCCAGTGCAACTTAATGTCAGTGACTGCTGAGGGATAACAATTCATTTTATGGCAAGACCTTATTTCTCCATTTGCATCTTGCTGACAAATAGTTGAAATGATAATTATTGTTAAATATATTGAAAGAAATGAAATGTGCCAACTACAACCACAACAATGAGACCGTCACCTGAGCAATTTAAGGAAACTAAATAACGCGTTAAAATGGGACAAATCGAAGCCGGGCAATTTGTTACTCCCCATGCAAAATGTACAGATCTATAAATAGAACAAAAGCTAACCAATATTATGTTGAGGTGAGTCACACTCTACTCATCATCAAATGAACAACTAAGATAATACGGTTGCACAAGTGTGCACACCCTCTCGGAACTGGGGCATATGGCTCTGTTCAAACTTACCCAGTCACTTGATTGTTCATGTGTCCATCACTTCTGTTTTCACTCATTCATTTGTCATTTACATCCACACTCAATGTGGTATTCATAATTCTTTTGCAATTCATCATGGTTTTGGCCCATCAGTAACTCCCCAGTGCCCACGTAAGCAGATGGTGCAAGATGATTATAGGTCCCCTGGGGAGATTTGTGGGGGGGGCGCTCCCTAATTGATTGTCATGACAGGCTCTAATTGAATAAAACAACGTGTTGGAACAACACTCGCTGCACTCCATTTGATGTTTAGTGACTTGGTTAAACCCCGTCAAGGCGGCCGCAACTACCCGGTTTAGCGAGTTTGAAACCAATCGAGACTGGGAGCCTCTCCGATGGTGCATTCTGATGGTGACTCAATGCCGTGAAGGTCTCATGTTGAAAATGGTCATGCTGTTTTGAAAGACAACAGAGACTGAGGCGACTGTGTCGTGGAGGGAGTCAGGCAGCGAGCAGCTCCAATAGTTAGAAGCAGGTTGAGGGATGAGGAGGGGGTTCTTGGATTAGGAGGCTGGAAAATGGTTAAAACGTGTAATTGCACGATAAGGCCCCCTCATGAAGAATTTGCCTGCCCCGTTGCTATTTTCAATGGCCGCCCCGCTAATCTCCCCGCGCCACATTCGGTCTTGTGCAATCGCCCCCCCCCGTAATCTCCCGTGACAGGACGGCGTCCAACGACGGAGGAGAAGGGGGGGAATATGCATAGGAGTGATAAACTGATTACCATGATCCATGTTTAGGACAGGAAGAACATGCAGGCATGCATGGTCCATATGTGAATCCTACGCTGAGTGGGAAGAGATGCCTGACGTCAGCAGACAAAGACAGCATTTGATGACATCACTGAAAATTTAGGAGGAAGCTGGGAAATATTTCACTCATGTTTGTCATGAGACAAGTTTAGGTGCTACTTCAACCTTGAGTACCGTTTTTGTCCATGTATAATGCGCAAAATTTATTGTCCTAAAATCTGGGGTGCGCATTATACATGGAAAAAAACGGTAAGTCTTTTAAGGAAAGCACAATATTGTGGTATACAGTAATCCTTTGCTACATCGCGGTTCGTTTATCGCGCCTTCAGTCCATCGCGGAATCTTTTCCAAATTAAAAAAAAAAAAAAAAAAAAATTCAAAATAAATATATAAAAGTTAAAAGTTTTAAAAGAGTTCTAAAAGAGTTTTGCTGCATATACAATACATATGTCACACACACACACACGTATCATATTATATTATGTATATATTATTTTCTGTCTACGTATTAATATAGTATTTACATGTTTGAAGCTATTATTTAATGTTGTAATGTTAACATAATGCACTTATATGGTTTAATATACACATTGATACACAAAAAAAGTTATGTTAAAAATGAGAGAGTGACATATACTTTGCGGATTTTCACATATCGCGGGTGGTCTTGGAACCAATTATCCGCGATTACTGTATACTTCATATTTGAAAACTTTAATCACCAAATAGGCCGTCAATAAAGGGGGGGGGGTAGGTGCAAACAAGGTTATTATTCCAGAAGTTTAAGCAGAAAGAAGATAACTGATATAGCCTGACTCACTTGCAAGAGCTGACTCCAGGAGTCCATGTGTCCCTGAAACTCATTAAACTACTATAAAATTAGATGATGATTGTGCGCAGCAAAGAAGTCACAGAGCAGGGAGGGAAACATCTGCAAAGTAGCTGAGCCTTGGAACGTACCATGTGACCACCAAACGCATTGATAAAAGCCAAATGATTTGTTCCAGATCAAGTGGCATCATTTTGATCCGAATAATCTTTTAGCCTGTTTTGAACTGACCTGCAAAGTATGACATTTTGCAATTCTTTCTCAGTTATTGCATTTATTTTCTCATTTCAATTTTCGGGGAGCAACCGGATTTGCTGTGCTGAAACTGAAAGTTTTGTGCCACGTGTAGTATTAATTGCTATGGCGTTATCTCAACACAGACAGTAAAACTTTCTCACTTTCATCTGGTGACGGAGCTGTTGATTTTTTTTTTTTTTTTTTTTTGAATGAAGGTGCAACACTGCCACACTCAGCCAATCATTTTAAAATGATCATGCCTCCCTAATTATTTTATGTACAGCCTTGTGCTATTTACTGATTTCTAATGAAACCATTCAAAATAATTCATTATTAAATAAGTACCCATTTTTTTCAACTGATTGAGAACAAATAATAAATCGTCAAATTTGCTATGAATCTTTAAATGGCAAGTAATAATCAATGAAACTGTGCAGTGCGAATGTTTTCCTTGAATAATGAGAAAATGATTAATAAAATCACATTTATTAATAGAGATCAACCATGCAGCATTGATACGCAATAGAAATGGATTCGGTTATTAAATCTGATAGCAACCACAACAGATAACTGATAAATAAATAAACATTTATAGAGGGGTTTATTTCCATTTATTTTTTTCCCCGAAAAAAAAAAAAAAAAAAAGGCCAGTCGCAGAATGAGCCCAAGAAGCGCTATTTGGTTTTCGCTCAAGGAAATGTAGGTCACTATATTGTTGTCAGAAAATCTTGGGAAGGTGGCGGTGCATGGGGAATGGAGAAAGAACAGGCGTCCTGCCAACAAGCTCCATCCCCCCCCCCCCCCCCTCCCCACATCATTCCCGAAGACCCCTCTTGGCGCTCACACTCAAAAGCATGCACCCCCTTTCGCATACAGATCGATCAAACACTTGTCAACTAACTCGTTTCCCAAGCAACAAGTCTGCTCAGTGGCCAGTTAGCAATGACCTTGATGACACCGAGAATTCAGATTGCTGAGGTTATGACGTCATCTTACCATTAAGAAATGCGAACGGAACGAAAGAGCTGGCTTAAGGCCATGCTTGCAATGCTCTTATTAAAGCTCCAACATTGAAATATATCATTGAAATAATAAATACATTTGTATTCATGGCTTAGTTGTTCGGTTGAAGTAAATAGAAAGCAAAGCTTTATGGGAATGCGGTCAACTTGCACGTGTCTTTTATTGTGCATACAAGAGAATGAAGAAAAAATATCAGACGGCAAATTTGTAACATTTTAAGTGCTAGTAAATGTTATAGAAAGAAACCATAAGAATCATGACATGAATTATAATAATGATGACGTGAAAACTGCATGTGTTCAAATGTAAAATACAAAATAATCGTATACGTGTATAAGAAAATGTTATTGCCCAATTAACTTATATATATATATATATATGAAAATGTTAAAATGAAAATGTTATTACCCAATTCACTTTTGTCATATATATATATATATATATATATCTCGCGGGACATTTTGTTCTGCAAGCAACATTTTCTGTAAACGAGGCATAGCTTCACTTTCATTTTCATTTGGCGCAATCCACTTCCATTTTGTGGCAAAAATAAATAACCCAGTGGTGTGAAAAATACTTTGGAAATTGAGATGGAAAAATCGAGTTTCTCCTTCTTCTGACAATACGGTTGCATAACGCGCTTTCAATAGGCATATTTATTCACTATAAACCACAATGACAACAACAAAATCAAATCAGCACCGACCGAGTACAAGGAATAAAATTTGAAATCAATTGATATTGCTTCCTGGAAAGTTTTTTTTTTTTTTTTTCAGAACACGATTTGTACGCCTTTTCGTTTAGCTACTAAACATTCAGCGCCTGAAATTCCACAAAAGCGTCAAAAAAAACTCTTATAATGCAGCCGACCTGGAGGATTATAATTTAAACCGTGCGAAAACTTGGCAACATGAGCACAAATAAATTAGCGTGAGCGTTCTGTCGCTTGGCCAGACAAAAGAAGAAAAGATTTGGGGAGCTGGGGAGAAAAAAAAAAAAAAAAAACTTCGTTCAAGGTGATTGCATTTTCATGGCGCCTTAGTTTACACGCGACCGGTAGCGGCCCACTACCCCTTGGACTTTTTGGTTGAGGTTTAGTGCTTCTAAACCGCTCAATTTAAATGTGCGTCAGGGGTACCGTCCCGTTCACGTGGGCGCTGCTCCCCGTGTAGTGCTGCGTGTGGAGTGTGGTAGATTGGAATCGAGCACTCGGTGCTCGACTGTGTGGTCTGTCTGTATTGAGAGTCGGGGAGATGTTGACTGAGCGGGCAGTAAAAGATCGACTTGTACTGCATCCTTGCCTCCGTGTATTATTGGTGAAACAACCAGTAAGCAACCCACGGTTAGTGACAACACTACAACAGTGTATCAGAGCATAAAGCCACAACATGGAGCACGTGCAGGCGCCCCTGCACGGACGAGTCACTCGCCGCCTCCCCGGTGGGCAAGTACATGCTGATCATGTCCCGCAGATCCCCCGAGGGGCACGGCTGACGCGCCGTGGAGACCGGGGGACTCGCGCTCGGCTCCGACTTCACCAGGGGGCCAAGAGTTCCCCCGAGCGCTCCCCCGAGTGCTCCCCCGAGCGCTCCCCCGAGCGCTCCCGACACTGGTGACACGCCGGCGCTGTGGTGCTGGTGCGTGAAGCCCGTGATGCCCCCGTAGACCGGCGGGGAG
Organism: Syngnathus typhle; assembly: GCF_033458585.1. Classification (NCBI taxonomy): domain Eukaryota; kingdom Metazoa; phylum Chordata; class Actinopteri; order Syngnathiformes; family Syngnathidae; genus Syngnathus; species Syngnathus typhle. Next base: position 40,731 of record NC_083739.1, read on the forward strand.
GCGCTCATGTAACCCTGCGAGTTCGAGATGGGGCTGTAAGATAAGGCGCTCATGTCGTACCTGTGCACGGCTTGCGGGTTGTGTGGGTGCTGGTGCGGATGCGAGTGCTGGTGCTGGTGCGTGTGGTGGTGCGGGTGAGCGCCCACGCCCGAGTGTTGCGTGTAAGCCAGCTGCGCCTCCTGCATCATGGCGTGAGCAGCCGCAGCCGCGGCGGCCACCTGTCCAGAGTAAGTGCCGTTCGGCCAACCGTTGACGTGCGCCGTGTACATGCCCGCACTGGAGCCCAGGGCCCCCCCGCCGGGGCTCTCCAGGCGCTGTCCGACCGCCGGATTGCCGAGGAGCCCACCGGCGAGCGAGTATTTGTCCTTTTTGAGCAACGTCTTGGTCTTCCTCCGCGGCCGGTACTTGTAGTCCGGGTGCTCCTTCATGTGCATGGCCCGCAGCCGCTTGCGCTCGTCGATGAAGGGCCGCTTCTCGGCCTCGGTCATCACTTCCACCTCGGCCCCAGCCGCTTGCTGATCTCCGAGTTGTGCATCTTGGGGGTTCTCCTGGGCCATCTTGCGTCGCTGGCCACGAGACCACACCATGAAAGCGTTCATGGGTCTCTTGATTCGCTCCTGGGGGACTTTGGTTCCGCCGCGCCATGCCCCCCGGGTTGGACGGGTTGCCATGCTGCACCACGGTGGAGTGCAAATCGCTCTCCATCATGATGCTGTACATTCACCTTGTCTTGGCCGAATCAGTCAGACAGGCAAAAACATTCACCCTTCACCTCGATGTCTCCCCCACTCCACCGCACCCCACCCCCCGCGGACACTGATCAAGTGGAAGTCGCGGGTCTCAGAGGGGAACTTGCTCCTTACTCCACGTGTTGGACTTTTTCTTGTCATCCGTCAGCCTGGGAGCCCAGCATGCGTGCGCCACTTTGCTCCGAGCTGCGCTGGCAAAACTTGGTGTGAGCGTGCCCGGGCCGCCGCATGCGCTAACTGCCACTAAATGAGCACGAGGCGGCGAATGGATGAGGGTGGGAGCGGGAACCTCATTTGCATGCGCGGCCGGGAGCGGCCTCTGATGACGTCACAGTGCGTGGCTGCGCGTGGCGTGCAACTATACATACGTGCAAATATCTATATCTATATTTATATCTATTTATATTTTATATCTATCCATCTATCTATTTTTATTATCTATCTATCTATATTTATGTCTCTCTCTATCTATCTATCCTATCTATCCTATCTATCTATCTATCTATCTATCTATCTATCTATCTATCTATCTATCTATCTTCATCTATCTATCTATCTATCTATCTATCTATCTATCTATCTATCTTATCTATCTATCTATCTAATCTATCTATCTATCTATCTATCTAATATCTATCTATCTATCTATCTATCTCTCTATCTATCTATCTATCTATCTATCTATACTTCTATCTATCTATCTATCTATCTATCTATCTATCTATCTATCTATCTATCTATCTATCTATCTATATATATATATATATACATATACATAAAACCATAAAATAACATTTTAGGCCTTCTCCAAACATTATTTAGACTCATTCTCCTGTTGTTTAAAACCATGATAGGTTGACCACTTTGTCATTTGGTGAACGCTGGAGTTTTGTATAATCTTAATATATATATATTCAAAATCATCAGTTTAAAAATGTATGACTTCTGGTATTAAGCCACAACTGAAGCGCTGCAAATTGAATGTTGAAATTTCAGCATCAGGCTCTGCTCGAGCATTCCGAGCCACAGGTGCAAAAGTGTTGCTAGGAAACGTTTGACTGACGGACGGACGGACGGCGCAGAGCAGGCGTGCCAGTCATGTCATAGCCCTCTTTTGTTTCCTTTCACTGCTCCTGTGGTGAACAAGAGAGAAAGATATTTTAACACACGCAAGCACCAACCGCATGAACACACCACACACACACACACACATTCAGACAGACAGAAAATAACTGGCATCTGTTATCAACATTGGAAATCCTGCCAAAATTGCTCTAGGGGCAATCTGACACATTTGAATTCTTCCCAAAAATATAATCACCATGCAAATAATTTTTTTTATATTTTTATTATTATTTTATTTTAATTTAAAAAACGGTGATGTATATTTCTATCTAGAGAGAGAGAGAGAGAGAGAGAGAGAGAGAGAGAGAGAGAGAGAGAAGAGAGAGAGAGAGAGAGAGAGAGGAGAGAGAGAGAGAGAGAGAGAGGAGAGAGAGAGAGAGAGAGAGAGAAGAGAGAGAGAGAGAGAGAGAGAGAGAGGAGAGAGAGAGAGAGAGAGAGAGAGGAGAGAAGGAGAGAGAGAGAGAGGAGAGAGAGAGAGAGAGAGAGAGAGAGAGAGGAGGAGAGGAGAGAGAGAGGAGAGAGAGAGAGAGAGAGAGTGAGAAGGAAGAGGAGAGAGAAGAGAGAGAGAGAGGTGAGAGAGGAGAGAGAGAAGAGAGAGGAGAGAGAGAGAGAGGAGAGAGAGTGAGAGAGAGAGAGATGGAGAGAGAGAGGAGAGAGGAGAGAGAGAGGAGAGAGGGAGAGAGAGAGAAGAGAGAGAGAGTAGGAGAGAGAGAGAGCGAGAGAGAGAGAGAGAGAGGAGAGAGGAGAGCGTTAGAGAGTGGAGAGAGTAGAGAGAGAGAGAGAGAGAGAGTAGGGGAGATGAGAGAGCGAGAGAGAGAGAGAGATGAGAGATGAGAGAGGAGAGAGAGAGAGAGGAGAGAGGAGAGATGAGAGAGAGAGAGAGATGAGAGAAGAGGAGAGAGAGAGAGAGAGAGAGGAGTAGGAGAAGAGAGTGAGGAGAGAGAGAGAGAGAAGAGGAAAATAAATAAATACTAAAAATAATGAGTCAATGTGGGCCAACTAAATCAGATTACAAGATTATTAGTGCATATGCATAATGTTGCAGGCGCTCTGAAGGCCACACATTTCTGTGTGTAAAAAAAAATATTAATCTATTTACGAGTTGGCTAATAGGTAGCTACAGCAATGGACATTGTGTATCGCCTTATTTGTCCGGCTTTTCACTGGAAATATCCCAAATTCATCCAGAGCGTGACTTTAGCATGGACATCACTGGCTGCTTGCCAAAACCGCAAAAGGCATGAGAGCGTGCGATGGAGACATCAGTTAACAGATCGATCAGGTGATTAATAAATAATCCCCGCCAAAAAAAAATATTGAAAGGAATATTCGCTGTGCATTAGACGGGCAGCCAGTTGTTTTTTTTCATAGCAAGCTGTCAACTTCGGCACTCAACTGCACTGACAGAGCTTACGCACGCACACACCGTGGTGTGGAGCGCTGACCTGTTGGTCCTTCATACGCTTATTTTGACACGGTTGTACAGAAGTATTAGACACGGCAACCTTCCACACATCCTGAGTGAGGTGAAGGCTCAAGTGTGAATCAAATACGAAAGATTAAAAAAGCTCGTATTTGCGTTTTAGTAATACCAAAGAGCGCGTTTTCTTTCACTGCTAATCTCATTGTCGTTGGGAGTGGCAGCAGCATACTGTAGCATGCCCTCGTGTCAAGATCACGTCATTGTTGAAGTGGGAATTGGAATTGTATTCAATAATCTCGTGGTGGTTGTTGCATGGGGACAGCATGCGTGTGGAGCTCTTGTTATCGTGACTACCGTTTTTTTCCATGTATAAATGCGCCCCCCTGTATAATACGCATCCCTAAAAATGGCATGTGATGCTGAATAAAAGCCATGTATAATACGCACACAAATTTTGACTCCATATTAAGTCCGTGAACGTAAATGATTTACAAGAAAAAGATCATCTTTGGGAACAACCGGATGTTATTCTGCGGTCAGTATCACTGCGGCATGCGGCTAGCATAACTCAATAGCGAGAAATGTTCGGATTTAGCTGGAGGGTACATTGTAGACAGACAGCAAACGAGCAGGTGATCCGAGCGAGCGTCATGATTACGAAAGCATTAGTGTTCGTATGGAGCGTGTTTGAAATGACAGCCTAGAGAAGGAAGCGCATCTGTAATTGGCGGCTCGCGAATCATAATCCGGCTAAAAAAAAACCATTCCTATTCTTTTTGTACCCATGTATATTGCAGCACCACAGATTTTAGGACAATAAATTAGTTAAATTTTGCGCCATTATACATGGAAAAAATCGGTAATAAAATATGGTTCTCTCCTTTTTTAAAATGAATATTAGCAGTTTTATGATGTGTACAAAATCACATTTGTTAGGTATTTCGTAGGTTTGCCGGTATTTGGAGGGATGTCGCTAAGATTCCCTTGTCGAATGTCACACAGTGATTGCATTGGACAAAGTTTGCATACATAATAAACCAAGAAATAAACTTGAATGCTTGGGTTCTCCTGGACATTTACCCTCTCAGTTTTGATGTTACACCCCCCACCCACTTTATTGGAGGATGGGGGTCCCCACTCCTCATCCCCCCCTCCATGCATCCAGCCCATCCTCCATGTGCTAAATTAGGCCTTTTGCCTACTAAGCCCTGGTTGCTGCTGCAAAGGAGGAAGAATGAGGACTTCCTGCAGAGGGCCCTTTAAGTGCAGGACTTGAGGAAGTGCCCCACCCCCAGTCCGCCCACTGCTCCAGAGTTCTCCCACTCATCCTAAATGGTGTCTCACGCAAGATCCCCCTGCTTTCAAAGAGTGGCACGCCTCCAACTGCCTTTTCTCCATCCCATCAGTCACCCTTTTTTTTGCTCACTCTCGCTTTGTCGCACCTCTTGAACATGTCTCACTGGACTGCTTACAGTTTTTTGACAAGTACTTGGGTGAAAATGAAATCCAAGCACGAGTCGGCTTTAGGCAAATGATGTGAAGAAGTTAAACTCGCTCAAATCATTTTGAGTAATCAATCATTCATTGAAGAAGGCGTTGCTGCTAAATAGTCGAGAGAAGATTTAAATTGAGATCGTGATAGAAAGGTTCAGCCACACGTGTCAAGAGTAGCAACATACACTTCATTCTTCTCAGCAGGACGCCCTATAGATGTCATGTGCTACGAGATTGCGGGGGAAAAAAGGGTCTAACTCAACAAATTGTTGCTTCACATGTGTCGAGAGGAAGCTACGTGTGTGATTTGCATCTTTCAACGAGTGCTCCAAATGAGATTCCTCCCGAGGCCGATGAAGCCCGCCGTTGCGAATGTCGGCGCTCCTCCGACCTCGCTTTTATTTAATTGTCTGTACGTATAAATGCTATGAATTGAAACACCGTGCTTTTGGGAGGGGCAGGCCGCTCAAGCCAATGAGAAACAATACATTTGGATTGGCTTCCCCCCTTTTTTTGAAAAATGACTTTCAAAGTGTGATTTTGCCATTGTCGATGCTGAATAATGCAGCTTAGTCTTATACACGCAAGCTGATAAGTGAAGGGCTTTTTGGCCGCTGCACTGGATAACCCTGCCGGGTCTGGACCGGGCACGGGGTTACTGTCACAATGGGAGGCCTTTAGCTACCATTGTGCAGCTGTGTCACACATGGAGGCCACTGGCAGTTGCCTGGTATGACAGGGTGGAGAAAGAGAAAAAACTTTCTGCCTTTCTAAACAGACAGAACCAGGAATGGAGAAGTGCGACAGGTTTAGTGGCACCACCACTTTGTGAATCTTCTTGAGCAAGAATAATCACGATGAAATCTTGATTATTCATTGGCCATTTCTGTGCTTTTG